>NC_081181.1:229056298-229084037 GCF_029867415.1 Vicia villosa | reverse complement strand
TTAGTTTAACAACAAGTGGTTTCTATAATAATTAGAACTAGTGTCTTACCCGTGCGTTCGCACGGGTACCCGTCGTTTTCGCGCATTGTGATTGAGAAAAATAAAAGATATTAGTAAAAGATTAAGTTTTGGGTAAAATTGAAAAAGTTATAAAAATAATAATATTTTATTTGACAAATTATAATGAAGGAAAAGTTTTAAAATCGCAAATTCACAAATTATAACGAAGAAATATTTAATCAAATTCTAGAATTCAATTAGTGATAACTATTTAATATAATTGATTAAACTACAAACTATTAGCCCAATATCAAACTATCAGCTAAGGAGAATCGATTATTTTTTGCTAGCTAAGGAGAAAATTAGTTATTTTGGCTCAATTATAACTAAAACTATCAGCCAAATCTCAAACGATCAGCTCTCTCTTGTAGACTAATGATAAACCACTACAAACTCCATTTATAATAATGATTCATTCAAAATACATAATTAATAGAAAAATACTTTGATCAGTTACTTCATTTTCCCGTTAATATTCGTTATTTTGATAAGTAACTTCGTATTCCCGTTAATATTTCAAATTTCTTCCCGTTAATTTTCAATATTTTGACCAGTAACTTCTTGCTCCTGTTAATATTCATTATTTTGATAATAAGTTCGTGTTCCCCTTAATATTCCAAATTCGTTTCCGTTCATATTCAAAAAATTTATCAGTAACTTAATGTTTCTGTTAATATTCAAAAATTTATCAGTAACTTCGTGTTTCTGTTAATATTCAATATTTTGTCAATAACTCCGTGTTCCCGTCAACATTTATTATTTTGATCAGTAACTTCGTGTTCCCGTTAATATTCAAAATTTGTTCCCGTTAATTTTTAAAATTTGGATCATTAACTGAATGTTTTCGATAATATTCACAATTTTGATGATTAACTTTGTGCTCCCGTTAATATTTAATATTTTAATCAATAACTCCGTGCTCCCGTTAATATTCAATATTTTGATCAGTAACTCCGTGTTCCCAGTAATATTCAATATTTTGATTAATAAACTTTATTTCCTGTTAATATTCAATATTTTAACCAATAACTTCATGTTCCCCGTTGATTTTTAATTTTTTGATCAGTAACTTCGTTTTCTCGTTGATATTTAATATTTTGTTCAGTAACTTCATGTTCCCGTTAAAATTCAATATTTTGATCATTAACTTCATGTTATCACTAATATTCATTATTTTGATCACTAACTTCGTGTTTTCGTTAATATTCCAAATTTGTTCCTGTTAGTATTCAATAGTTTGATTAATAACGTCCATGTTCACGTTAATATTATATACTTTGCTCTGTAATTTAATACTCACGTTAATATTCAATATTTTGATTACTAACTTCATGTTCTCGTTAATATTCAATATTTTGATTAATAACTTCATGTTCCCGTTAATATTCAATATAGTTTGATCAATAACTTGTTTTCCCGTTAATATTCAATATTTTGATAAATAACTTCGTGTTCTCGTTAATATTCCAAATTTGTTCTCATTAATGTTCAAAAAATTTATCAGTAACTTAATGTTTATGTTAATATTCAAAAAAATCATCAGTAACTTCGTGTTCCCGTTAATATTCAAATTTTGTTAATAGTTAGAATAATATATTCATTGTTATTATCTTTAAAATGCAACAAATATTTTTTCTATTATATTACTATTATTATTATAGATTTTCTATCATAAAATATTTTATTAATGCTTTTTGTTATTTTATAACAAAAATATAATTATTTATTATCATACTACTTTTTTTTTTTAATAGAGTGGTCTCCTTCCTTCCTTCTATATTTATTCCAAAAATTATTTTTGATTACTATATCTTCTTGTATTAAAAAAATAAATTTTTTAATATAAATTATAATCTTTATTATAATTATATAATAATAAAAAATTTAATATAACTATATAATAGTCACAATCCTTAATACAACTATATATTATTATTATATATTTATATTAATCATTTTAATTAATACGAAATTATATTAATTTATTTATTTTTTATTATTTTTGAAACAACCATATATGTTTGTAGCAAATATTTATCAAATAAATATAACTATATTCACGGTATAAAGTAATATGGGTGTTAGGTCTAGAAAATAGTGGAGGAAATTTAAATTAATAAATATTTATGACTCTTAATATAACATAAAGAATATTTGTGACTCTTAATATAAAATATACAATTAAATAAATACTTAAAGAATATTAAAAGACATAAACAAAAATTTAAATCAATATTTATGATGATTAATTTAATTGATTGTAACTGATTTATATTTATTTTATTTTATGATTCAATTAATGGATAAGATTAATTTTCGATCTAATGAATTTTGATTACCAATTAAATAATTTAAATAGAGTTTTTTAACATAAAGTAATTTTATTGCTAGTGTTTTGTATTTTTTAATTAATTATTAATATACAAATTAAAGCCTATAAAAATATTTTTCGAATTACTAAATAACTATATTAATAGTTAAATAATATACACTCGTGGTCATTATCTTTAAAATGAAACAAATATTTTTTCTATCATATTATTATTCTTATATATTTTTTTATCATAAAATATTTTATCAATGCTTTTTGTTAATATAATTATTTGTTATTATTGTAAACAATTAACACCTTCGATAAAATTAATAATATGGCTCTATATTTATTGAAAAAATATTTTCTACCACTATAAATATTTTAGAATAGGATATTTTTAATATTAACTTTGGATAATTTTGTTTAAAATAACAACTTGCCATTTTAGAAATGGGGAAAGTTGTATTGTAATCCAATAGTGGCAACCCTTTTAACTCTATTTATTCATTGTATTAATATTTCTTGTGATCTGTTGATGCATTCATATATTGTCTTATATATGTATTAGCATTTTTGTCATCCTAACTTATTGTTTTGTTGGATGACCGATTGAATTTGCAGCTGGTAACAATAACATGGAACAATGATTGACTTCACTTCAGAAAATTTAAAGCATAAAAACCACATCATGTGTGTTTATGAACATCGATTTCAATCAATGGCTGCGCCAGGGAAGAATTTCTACTGCGTTTCAAAACACACACAGCTTCATCTTTTATAACTAAGGACCTTTCTGACCACCTTCTTTAAGTAAAGAAGGCAAAAATAATTCATTATGCATCCAATGTAATTTTTTATACATAGATTTCACTTCTCTTATTGTAAAAGCCCACTGCAAATTTTGGAGCTAGAACATATAACCATATGGACACTTACTACTACGATAAAAAGAATTTTATTAAATACTTAAAAGTTAATTTGCCTTTAAAAGTTTGATATTTAATCATAGTGCTGTCTGGATGGTAAATGAGATATACATGTTTTTCATCCATGTTCTCAATATCTCCAGGGACAAATTTTGTTGCTTCAACCTGCATGATGACAGTAAAACTCAATTAAACACTATCATAATAGATTTGTAAATAAGCAGTGCACAATTAAACTCAAACTATTAAACTAACACCAACTTTGAGAACATAAGGATGGATTATCAAGAACCTTCAAGGAAGAAGAGTGAAAGGGCAATAGTGATCCAAGCACCTTCAAGGAAGTTGATGAGTGAGGCAGAGAAATAGAGTACTGACATAAGCCTATAACCAAATACATGAAATTTTTCCAAAATAGTGGATGTTATGATGGTATGGAATATGAATTAGAATAAGAATAGTAGTATATACTCTCTAAAGGTAACTCCAGTAGGGTCATTTCATTGTGGTTGAATACAAATGGCAGCATAAACAAAAGTTGAAAGAGCTACACATTTCAAAGTTTCAAACCCCCCATTATGTGTATATTATAACTCTATCGGAAAGAGTGTTCCTGAAATAAAAGAAGACTTGAAGAGAGATTTTCTCCCTGCGTTGGTTTTGGAATGAGGCATATGGCCAGTTGTTCAGGTTGTGAATTTTTGTTATGTGTCGGTGAGGTATCAGCTCCTTTTTGTATTTTATTAATCAAACTCTACCATAGAGAATACATAAGATAGAATCATCACTACTAAAGCTATAATAACAAATACTCTTGCTCCTTTGTACTCATCTATTTATATTGAAAACCAGTACTGAAGCTAAATAATTCATTTAGAACTACAAAAAGAAACAGAACAATATATTGGTTGCTCTCCTAACTATCAAAACAGAATCCATAATAAACTTTTAACCAACATAATCAGTTCCCCATCCCTATAACTATCGTTCCCTAACATTCAGCTTTCAGTTCCCACTCCAACTAACTTCAAATTAACACATAACACAAATTCAAAACAGAATCTCCAGCTCAGCATAACCTCTCTAACAACCCTCAATCTCAATCATTTACAATTTGTACTAATCAAACACATAACCTTTCCTTTGTAACATCATTTGTAACCAAATCATCTCTAACAGTTGATCTAGATCCATTACCTGGAGCTAATCCTACTATCCTATCACTCATGCTGACAACTGAACTGATATCATTGATAGCAGCGGTTAATGTTTCAGCTTTTAAACGTATTGAGTAAACCACCAAATTAGTCCGAGTTTGTAGGACACTCTCAAATCAGTCCCTGAGATTATGAATACTTTAAAAAGGTCTCTGAATCTATTATAGTGTCAAGTTGAAACAAACCTTACTCCATCGATTGAGACCTTCGTGTTTGGTTTGTTCTTCAAATCTCAATTTTGCCCAAACAAAACCACATAAACACAATTCATCAATGCCGTGTAGATACAATATAATTCAAACACGAAAAACGTTAGCCGTAGTCTCACATACCTCAGCAACTTTAAGAGCACGTTCATTTTTGCGGATTTGCTTCTTCTGTTCCTCGTTTATCTTTTGAATCTGGTGAATACAGTACTTAAGTTACATCATCCCCAAAACGATTATTGAATCTAAAATATTTGAAGTCGTCTTTGCAACCAACTTTTGCATTAGCAAGAATTGAAGCGCCCTTGTGATGAACGAATTTCGGGAATTTGGATCCATATCCCACCAGATAACTCATATGCAAAGGATTCTTGCCCAACGCGTAATCAGCCTGAATGAAAGTATTAAGACAGACTTTCAATTTAGACACTAATAACTCGAAGCTGATATTCTGCAAAAGTAATAATATGGATGCATACCTGAGATCCGGGGAAGTTTCAAAGATCTTTTGGGGTGAAGGACTCTGAATGGAATTTTATTTTGGGAGTTTGAGATGTAAGCATATAGTTTATGAATCTAAGTAGACGTGACAGAATTAAAATGCACTCACTTACAGTGAGAACCGCAAAACTGAATCAACACGGTCACCACATATTCGCTTCTGAAAACGTGCTAATGAAGCGACTGAGTTCTTCTGTCTTCCATTTTTCCATCCGCAGTTTGAGTGGTAGCAGAGGTGACTATTTAAAAAGAAGAAAGATAATACTTACATGTATTTGTAAGGAAGGGTGTGTGTCTGTGTGAGAGAGGGATAATAAACTATGATTTCTAAAGATATCGGTACAATAAATGTAAGCTATGATTTACCGCTATCCACCGTTGACACAGTACTGATAACCCATATAGACCACCACCATCAGCAACGGCTACGGCCGTGATCCACCCAGAACCGACGTCACGTACATACAGCCCAACGGAAATCTTCAATCGGAATCCCTCCGGTTCGCGCATACAGCTCTCCATTTGCTGTGGTTTAAGCGAATTCAATACCATTTGCTGTGGTTTAAGCGCAGCTACCCAGAAACGAAATTGAAAGTTCTGCAATCTACAACTGATGAAAACGATCAGAATTTGCACCGCCAATAGCAAATTAGAGAAAGAGTGAAAAGAATCAAGTGAGAAAGAGAAACAGAAAAAAATTATGGATTAGGGTTTATGAATTCCATACCTTGAGTTAGATTCAACCATGTTGTTTCTTTCGATCCAATCACTGCTGGATCCATTTGAGAGAGCATCCCAAGCCAAACAATTCAATTTAAACAAACACAAATCGATTAAGAAAAACATATAACAGCGAATTCAAGAAACATCACAGAAAAGAGCGAAACGCATACCATTTGCTGTGGTTCAAGCGCAGCTACCCAGAAACGAAATTGAAAGTTCTGCAATCTACAATTGATGAATACGATCAGAATCTGCACCGCCAATAGCAAATTAGTGAAAGAGTGAAAAGAATCGATAGAAAGGTGATCGGAACATGGATGAGATAAGAGAAAACATGGATGAGTTTGTCGTTGAACATGGATGAGATAAGAGAAAACATGGATGAGTTTGTCGTTCTGGAACATGGCTGAGTAAGGAAACAGAGTTATTGTTGTTGCAGTTCGGGTCATGATTCTTCTGTCTCGTGAAACAGATGAGCGACGATGACAAAATCATCAATTACATAACCCTTCAACCAAAAACCGGCGCCCTTTCATCTGAGAAAGAGGTTGCGTGGATGAGAGTTTTGTATGAAGATTGAGAGGAAGAAGAAACAAATCGATATAAAGAGAGACCGCGTTTTGGAATTGGAATAGAAACAGTTCGGTAGAAAAAAGAGAACGTGTGAAACCGTTTTTGGAATTAGAATAGCGATAGATACGTGAATGAAACCGTTTTTGGAATTGGAATAACAATAGATACGTGAATCAAAGATTGAGAGAATAGAAAATTGACAGTGCTGATGTGGATTAACCATAGAAGAGTTGCTGATGTGGATAGTCTAAGAAAGTCCCAAATGATAGACTTTTCTTATATGATAGATATTATAAATAAACACTTGTGTTATTTATTTGCTTGATACGAACACTTTTTCTTTTAGGCTATGTTTGGGAGTTTGGAGGAGAAGGGAGGGGAGGGCTTTAGAAAATAAAAAGAATTGAGTGAAAATAAGAAAAGGATTTTGGGTAGGAGGGTTTTGGAGGGTTTGGTTTTATTCATAACACCAAAAACCCCATAAAATGGGGGAACTCAAAAATTATATTGAATGAGGGTTTTGGAGCGTTTTGGAGGGCTTATATAAATTATCCAAATATATTTTAGGTTGTTATACTATTTTGAAAATTAAGAATTTTGTAATGATAATGACTCTTTTATCATTCTAAACAAAATCATTTTTTCAAAAAATGTCAAATATTTTTCTATATTTTTTTAAAAATTCGTTTTCGGAAGCCTTCCCCTCCCCTCCCCCCCAAACTCCCAAACATAGCCTTAACGTATCTTAATAACTTATTTTGGCTTTATTTACAATCCTCTAAAAAGACTGGTGGGTCAATATTTTTATCCAGCCTAAATATTAGTTTAACAACAAGTGGTTTCTATAATAATTAGAATATTTATAATAATTATACTATTTATGATTATTTACATGCACGTACAGATACATACTTTTGATTTTAATTGTCATTAATATAAAAGACTTCCTAGAATATGTAACAGTAAGCTAACAAATTTTTTAAATTTATGAAATATTTTTTTCATGGAAAGCTGTTGATTAAATATTCATTATTAAAAAATAATTTTATCCAAACGTACACTTATTAAGGCAAATCTACTTCTACTATCTACTATCTACTATCTATTCATTAATAATAGATTGACCAAATTGTCTAAATTACCCTTTCACCAAAATTTATTTGCACTAATAAAAGGTCATTTTTGTAACTAACAAATTAAGTATTCACTCTTTCAACTTTATTGAATGGATGCACCAAGTGTTAGCTTTTCATTGGTCCGAATTAAATAACATTTTCCCTACAACTTTATTGCATGAATGATGACATCATATGTAAGCCATGGATGATGGAAGTCATATTTAAATTTCTTTTACATTTCATTTTGCCACACTTTCTTACTTTCATTTTAATTTTTCTTAATTTATTTATTATCACAAAAAATATTAATAATCTATTTTTAAATTTTAATCTTACTAAAAATTTCAAATTTCTTTCGCATTTCATTTTTCCATACTTTCATTTTAATTTTTCAACATTTATCTATTATCGCAAAAAATATTAATAATCGATCATTTAATTATTATTCCCAAAAATATTTAATTATTTCACGGGCCACTATCAACTCAATATTTAATTTTTTTTAATCGATCACTACACATTTTTTCTATCTTAATTAAAATTTCAAATTTCTCTCACATTTTTTCACACTTTCTTACTTTCATTTTAATTTTTTCTCTATTTATTTATTTATTTATTATCTCACGGGTCACTATCAACATAATGTCTATTTTATTTTAATCAATCATTGTCTTCATTTGAGAGATAATATCTTTATTTTTATTTTTTTCTCCATCTCACGATTTTTTATCATTATTTAATACAATTAAATTTCCATGATTATTGTTTATTTTACATTTGTTTTTAAATATATTTTATATCGCATCAAATTATTTTTTTATTTCACGGGTCATTATCAACATAGTAGCTATTTTATTTTAATCAACAATTACTATTAATTGAGAGATAATTTTTATTTTTAAATGTTAATATTTCATTTTTATTATCTCCATCTTATTGTATTTTTTATATGATTATTTAATATAATTGAATTTATATGATCATTTTTCATTTATAATTAAACCATAGTGATCTATATCATTTTCTTTTAATTGTTGTTGGACCGTCAATTATTAAATTATCTGACCCAATTTTGCTATTGTATTCTTAACCTATCTTAAACATTTCTGTAGATTAAGTATTGATTTGACATGGTGGGTAAATATGAGTTCTACTCTTGTATTTTTTTTTTAATAATGACCATAAATATTTTTTCGAATGAATGATTTTTTTTTATATATTATTTGATCAATTTAAAGGAAGATTTTATGTTTTTGTTCATTGATTTAACTTTTACTTATATGAATTTATCTTTTAGAGTGCTCCGAATATTAAAAGCAAACAAGAATGAGAAGTTCTAAAACGTACACATCAATCCTTTAATTGGTACCTTTAAGTTCCAACCAAACACTTCAACTAAGCTTTTGGCTTTATGGGCTGCCACTTTTTCATTATTGTCAATAAGAAAAGCTATAACGACCGGCTAGGTATCTACCTCAACTTAATTATTTTTCCACTTAAAAATGACATTAAAAATGACATTTTCATTTTTTTTTTACAACCATAATTCATCAATATTAGTAATGATTTAAGAGTGTCAAATTTAATAATATATATATATATATATATATATATATATATATATATATATATATATATATATATATATATATATATATATATATATATATATATATATATATATATCTGTGTGTGTGATTTGAACATGTGTTTATAAATAGGAGAGAAATTTTCACTCTACAAATTGGTTAGCAGAATTGAGTTAGGTTCAAATAGATTTCTTAATATAGTATTAAAGTCCGATTTAAGATCTAGTATGTCACATACTATCAAATTTCTGATATTGAGGTAGCCACCATTAATTTCCACCTCCAGATTTCCAATCCTATGTGTGATAGAGTGTGTTAAGCGTCTCACATGAGACAATATATTATTTAAACATGTGGTCATAAATAGTGGTGACAAATGGGTATGTCTACCCCAATTAGCTCCGCCGAGTAAAATCTACAAAAAATCGTGCGGGGCAGGACGAACATAGTTAAGGGTGAAGGTGCGTGAAACACAAGAAAGATGGGGGGTTTGAATTGGGTTTCAAGGTACAATATAAAATAAATCACACACTTATTTTTATCCTAGTTCAATGCTAACAAAGTTAATCGAATCCACCCGCCAAGGTAATTTTTTCTTCTCAATAAAGACTTAATCCATTATAATCGAACTAATTACAGAAACCACAACAAAAGCTCACTTGCTGCAAGTTAACAAACAAAAGTTCACTTGCTTACGAAATTATACAAAGAATAATCAGAGAGAGTTATACAGCGTTTCAGTGTAAGTTTTGTAATGTTGATCAACATTTTCTTCAATCTTCCTAGTCTTTCTTTTATAGCCAAAAAGAAGTCTGTTGGAGGGTAGAATTGGAATACTCAATTCCAGTTATTTTTTCCGGAACGATTAGTGAGGGAGTGGTCGACAACATAGTACCGTAGTACAATCCTTGTGTCATCCTATCTGGGTAGTGGAAACAAATGTACCTCGTATTATTTCCTCACATAAACCAATTTTGATCTTATCTTCTAATCTTCAGAGACTTTTGATAGTAGATGATGAAGCATGCTTAGAAGGATCAAAACTTGAATCTTCAGAGCCTAAGTCTTCAAAGTCTTCAAAACTTGTTCATCCAGAACCTTGTCTTCAGAGTCTTCAGAATCTCGTTCTTCAAAATCTTCAAAACTAGTTCTTCCAGAACACTATCTTCATAATCTTCAAAACTTGGAAAATTGAATATCAAATCTAAAAAAGTCTCCATAATCTCTTCCACAAGAGTCACGATCAAAAGCTCTATCACTAACGTTCAACAGAATCATTGTTATAGAAGCATTCTAGAACTTGACTGAGTTTGTAAACACCGTTGGTGTAGTTAGTGGGCATGTTGATGCATCTTTCACCAGTGCCATCATGACTTATCATCTTGGTTTAATGATAGATATGCTTTGCCTCGAGACTTTAGAGAAAAGCATACAATTAGAGGATACATAAGCATGCACCCATAAATCTTTTACCAGTATAGGATAAACGGGTCCCTTTAGACAATCAAAGTATGTTTCTCACTGTTAAGTTCTCAAAACATCAGAGAAATCAAGTTCGTTCTCCTTCAGATTCTCAAAATCTACAAGAAGTTCAGCTATAACATTCAACCTCTCCCCAGGAGTAGACATACGAAGATCTGGGTCTCATTGAAATTATTGATGTTAAGGCGAAGAATCTTAATAGACGATTGAGCAGTTGTAGTTTGTGATTTCAACTACTATTTTGTGTTTACAACTACTCTACTATTTCGAGTTTTAATGTCTCTCTTTCTTTATAGTCTATGTGTGGAACCGAAATCTATTAGTTGCATAAACACTATATCTTCTTACAACCTTATATGGTCAACGGACTAATAACAATCTAAATTAATGAGTAACTTGTGGACTTCCTTCTTCATCAAAGTGATGAATCTAAAATATTTCACAAAAATGGTAACGAGAAATACAAAAATTGTCACTAAACTTTTAAGCTCTTAAATTCTTAAATGTTCACACATTGTTTAAACAAGTCAGTAAACGTTTGGCCATGTTGTTTGTCAATCTCAAGTTGTGACAATCATCGGGGCTGACTTTGTCTCTTAAAAAATTAAATTTGTTCCCTAAAAAGTATGATGGTGGAATTAAAAAAGGTATAAAAAATATATTTTACTAGCCACGTTATCAATGTAGGCTCCATTTGATCATCATTTCAGTTAGGTTGCTTGAATCTAGTTTCTACTTTAGATAGATATTGTTATTAGGATGATTCTAAAGTCTCATATTGGTTGGAGATAGAGGATTGAAAAAGTATATATAGAGTGACCTAACTCATCCTTATAAAACCGGTTGGTAAAGTGAGGAGTGTCCCTCTATATATATTTTTTCAATGCTCTATCTCCAACTAATGTGAGACTTGAAAAATAAAATTATTGTATATATAAAAGTCAATGTACCAATGATGTTATCACATAAATTTTTTCATAATGCATCACATCAAGATTGTGACGCAATACATTATATCTATAATATAAAAAAAGTAATGGTTGTGGAAAAGTAAAAAAATACTCTTATTTGATTTTTTTGCCACCACATTAAAATTGTGGTTTTTTGGTCTTTGCACCATAAAATTCTTAATTTTATTATTAAAATAATACAACTCTTATATTTTATCAAATTTATCAAATCCCTCTCCATTCTCTATTTTTTCTCTTTCATCACTTTTCCACTTCTTTCTTCCACAAAAAAAATATATTATTGATATATTTTTTTTATATACGAAAAATAGTATTTATGATCGAAATATTTTTATATACGAAAAATAGTATAGGGAAAAAATTATTCAAAATATCTATTATTGATCTAAATATTTTGATATATGAAAATTTAATATTGATCCAAATATTTTTGTAAATAATACCTAAATAAAAATAATATTTGTATACGGAAAAAATCTATTATTTACGAAAAATGGTATTTATGATCCAAATATTTTTTATTAAAAAATGATATACGGGAATAAATCTACTATTGATCTAAATATTTTTATATACGAAATTTACTATTGATCCAAATATTTTTGTAAATGATACCTAAAGAAAAATGAAGTTTGTATACGGAAAAAAAAATCTATTATTGATCTAAATATTTTTATATACGGAAAATTTTATTTATGATCCAAATATTTTTAATTCAAAAATGGAATAGGCCAAAAATCTATTATTGATCTAAATAATTTTATATAGGAAAATTTGATATTGATCCAAATATTTTTGTAAATGACACCTAAACAAAAATAATATTTGTATATGGAAAAAATTCTATTATTTACAAAAAATGGTATTTATGATCCAAATATTTTTATTCCAAAATGGTATACGGGAAAATAATCTACTATTGATCTAAATATTTTTATATACAAAATTTACTATTGATCCAAATATTTTTGTAAATGATACCTAAACAAAAATGAGGTCTGTATACGGAAAAAAAAATCTATTATTGATCTAAATATTTTTATATACGAGAAATGATATTTATGATCAAATATTTTGAACCAAAAATGGTATACGGGAAAAAATCTATTATTGATCTAAATATTTTTATATACGAGACATGATATTTATGATCAAATATTTTTTAACCAAAAATGGTATACGGGAAAAAATCTATTATTGATCTAAATATCTTTTTACAGGAAAATTTAGTATTGATCCAAATACTTTTGTAAATGGTACCTAAATAAAAATAATATTTGTATTATTATTTACGAAAAATATTATTTATGATTTAAATATTTTTTATTCAAAAATGGTATACGGGAAAAAATCTACTATTGATGTAAATATTTGTATATACAAAATTTACTATTGATACAAATATTTTTGTAAATGATACCTTAACAAAAATGAAGTCTGTATACGGGAAAAAATCTATTATTGACCTAAATATTTTTATATACGGGAAATGATATTTATGATCAAATATTTTTGATCCAAAAATGGTATACGGGAAAAAATATATTATTGATCTAAATATTTTAATATACGAAAATTTAATATTGATCCAAATATTTTTGCAAATGATATCTAAACAAAAATAATATTTGTATACAGAAAAAATCTATTATTTACGAAAAATGATATTTATGACCCAAATATTTTTTATTCAAAAATGGTATACGGGAAAAAAATTATTATTGATCTAAATATTTTTATATACGAAATTTACTATTGAATCAAATATTTTTGTAAATGATACCTAAATAAAAATGAAGTCTGTATCCAGAAAAAAAATCTATTATTGATCTAAATATTTTTATATACGAGAAATGGTATTTATGATTAACTATTTTTAATCCAAAAATAGTATATGGGAAAAAATCTATTATTGATCGAAATATTTTTATATACGAAATAATCAATTATTTATCTAATTTTCTTTTAACATTTTTATTTAAAATAACCGAACTGAACCCTTGCGTATGCACGGGTTTGTTACTAATTTTCAATAAGGCAATGTGAAGAATTTTTTTTTCTTTTTTCAAGGTTGTGCCCCATTTTTTAGACCTTCTTCTCTTAATTTATCTATTTTCCTTAAAATATCATCCCCATCAAGTATTCTAGGAGGATGTGTTCCATCAAAATCCTTACAGTTGAATCTCTACTTATGGTTTTGACTTTTGAGCTAACCAACGGCTGCCGAACATGTAGAAAAATTTCTTACCATAATTTAATCATCCCGAGGCAGTTTCAAATACAATGCATATTGGCCTTTAGTACTCTATCCTGACAGGTATATGTAGGGGTGTTTGCGGTGCAGTTTGGACGGTTTTTACGTAAAAAATCAACTGAGCTGCAAGAGAAAAAAGTGTGCAGTTCGATTTGATTCGGTTGGCTTTTAGAAATAAAACCGAATCAAACCAAACTAATGCGGTTTGGATTGGTTCGATTGGTTCGGTTTTTTTATAAAAATTTATTGAGTCATACATACATATATAGATGACAACATAACTTTGTATTTAGTCATTTATGCATTATCAAATAACAACAAAATTAATCATACTTGGATAACAACTTTCCATTTAATATACAAAAATAAAATTAGACAAAAGTGGCATAAAAAACATAAAATAGTAGCATGAAACAAATATGAAAAATATTATAATGAAATAGAAAAAAAGAGGAGATGAAAAATTAAAGAAGATGAAAAAGAAAGAGCAGAAGAGATGAGAGATTGGCTAAGAAGAAGAACATTAAAAACGTAATTTCAAGAGAGAACCGTAGAATAAAAATAATAAGATGAAAAAGAGAGAACTTAAAAGATAAAAGACTAGAAAAGAAGAGGTGATATGTACTTGAAAAAGAAGATGAGAAGAAGACGCAATCCCGCTAAGAGAGATTTAAGAAGACTTAAACTGAAACTTTAAGTGTGAGGAAAAGAAAATCATTTGTAATTGTAAGGCTAATGCATAATAAGTTTAAGTTTGGGTTGGATATAAATTAATTGAAGTTTGGGAGTTGTAGCATAATGTGGTTTGGTTTGGTTCGGTTTGTAAAATACAAACCGCAAACCTAACCGTGCGATTTGTTAAAAAATGGCTCAAACACATCCGAATCAAATGCTGTTTTTTACGATTTCGGTTTGGTTCGGTTCGGTTTTACGATTTTCTATTGGGCCGGTTTGGTTTTGAACACCCCTAGGTATATGACAATTTTCTTGTAGTGAGAGCTTCTTTTTAGCTTTTTTTTTTTTTTTAAATAATTTTCATCTTAAATAACTTGATAAAAAAACTTTTTCTTAGTTTACATAAAGTAAAAGAAAAAAGGAGTGTGTGCATTTGTTGGAACGCCACAAAATTTTGCAGGGTCAGCTAGCAATAGATGGTGGAATCATATTAGGACAACAAAGTGCAAAAATTTTCAAAATCTCTTCAAGAGACACATAATAATACAATAATATGTTACCTAATGTTTTCTTTATTAAAATAACACACTTGTTACTTGTACAAAAGTATATTTAGTAGATAAAAGACTAGAAAGAATGAACAGAAAATGTTGATTATTTTTACAACACAAAATTCTGCAAGGTGCTTATAGTTATGGCCAAGAGTATATATTCTAAACTTAAAAGATTCATTGAAAACATTTTTTAGAAAGATTCTATATAATACAATCCATTAATTTATTCTCTCCATCTTATAGATTCTGAAATTTATTCTCTTATTATTCATAGGCAGCACTTAAAATTAACATTTTCAAACACAAAATCAACATGAATCAAAAACCTTCACTCATAGGTATTTATATCAGAAAGTAAACAAAAAAAGCAAATACGTAATTAACCTGAATCAAAAACATGTGCAAATACGTAATTAACCTGAATCAAAAACCTTCACTCATAGGTATTTATATCAGAAAGTAACCAAAAAAGCAAAATAGGACTACTTGATTATCCACTAAACAAGGTAATAATTGAATTAATATTAATCAATCAATCTTGCATTCTCAATTGACTGTAAAACCTATTTATGAAATCTTCAGCTGCCTTGTCAACTTGATTATCCTTCTCATCATCTTCTCGTAAAGGGAATGGCGAGTCAGTCACCCTCAATTGCTTCACCATTGGACTACATCTGAATCCGGATGCTGGAGACACTTCTACAATCGATTGATCATTGTTAAGCAACTCCAACACTGCCTTCATTGCATTGATAGTCGTCACCTCATCGTCATGTGTAGGTTGTGCTTGAGCATTGCGTCTGTGGTTGTGGCTGTGATGTCGCTTTCCTATTGAGAAAAAGTGATTGGGAGTGTTGCTACAGCTGAATTCGTACTCCCTTGATGAAGTGAATGGGTTGTGTGAGTCGTGGGAGTGGCGATTCGAGGTGGAGCCACCATGGTTGGGATGATGGGACATTAAATTGGCAATGGCTTTTACAGCAAGCTTGCTTCTGCGTCTAAATATCATGTTTAAATTCATCATTATCTTACCCTTTGATATTTCTTTTCTCAGCATGAAGAAGGCAACACGTACGAGACTCCACACTCTCTTTGATATCACTGGTAGATTGTTTTCCATTTTTATAGAAGCTGTTTTTCTTTCTGGAATAATTTCAAAGAGAGTGATTTTGAGAAAGAGATATGAAGAGATGAATTTGATTTGAGGACAAGAGGGAGGAGGGTTATAAGGTTATTTATAGCTGGAGGAAAAGAAAAGAAAATAAGAAATGAGTATTGAATCCAGCATATGGAAATTGAATAAACCGTGGGTGGATACTTTATGTCTATATAATATTTTGTTATATTTTAATCAAACATTATTGGAGGAAACCTATATATACTTTTTGAAGAAGGACAAAACGACTGCTTTTACTTTATTTGGTTGAAAATAAACATCAACCAAAGCCATAATGGCGAGATGTGCAGCCAGCAATGCATTTAATTTCTTACTTACTAATGCAATCTAACATGTGATTTTGAAGCTTTGGGGAACTCTCATAAATGTACTTTGTTTAAGCTAAAAATAAAATAAAAGAGGTGCACCATATATATTAGCTATGTGTAGTAGAGATGCAATATGTCTATAAGCATCACACAGCTTTAGATGAGTCTGTATAGTAGAGTAGCATTAGTGGAGTGGACAAAACACCTTGCAAAAACATTAGTCGTAACTTTTTACAAGGGGAAACACACTTCCAAGTTTGCCTGGTGATTTTCACTTCGCAATTTTTCCAGGTGAAAAACACCCCGCGAGTCTTTTACCAGCGTTACATGCAAGCCAGAGCAGAGAGTGCAGGAGTGCAGGGTAGTTCAGAGCAGAGCAAAAAAAGTATTATAATTTTACAAATATAGTTGAAACTTGCGGGATGATAATCATATAACACATATTAATTTTAATAAAAAATATTGTACTCTTACAAATATTAATAATATTCTGTTTTTAAAAATAATAATAATAATAATAATCTGCTTTTTAAAAAAAATAACATTTTGTTTTTCAAAAATAATAATAATATTATATTTTTTAAAATTCAAGACATTTTATAAAATAAAAAATATTTTGTTTAATAAAATAATAATAATAATAAATTAATTTTTAAATAATAATAATATTTTGTTTTTTTTAAATTTTAATATTTTGTTTCTACAAATATTAATAATATCCTTTTTTTATTTAATTTTAAACATTATATTATAATTCTGTTTAAAAAAATAAATATTTAATTTTAAACAACATATTTATTTCTTAAAAAAACGAATAAATAATAAACTATACAATATTTTACACATTTTTATACCCATTTCAACATACAAACAAATTTCAGCATATAATTCTACTAATTTCAGCATACATATATATATATATATACATATATATATATATATATATATATATATATATATATATATATATATATATATATATATATATATATATATATATATATATATATGTTCCCATTTCATAATATATTTGTATCCAATTTCAACATACAAAAATCATACAACATAATTTTATACCCATTTCAGCATATATTTCTACACATGTTCATACAACATACAAACCAATTATTTCTATCATACAAACCAATTAAAAAAATTTCTAAAATAACAAACAATTTATAAATATGTGTAACTTTGTAAATGGATTTGATGAAAATATAGAAAGCAGATCTAAATGCAGCAAAAAATTTGAGTATTTGGGCCTTGATTTTTTATTTCGCCTGCCACTACTGACGCATCAATAATTGCACAAATAAATTTCCCCCAAAAAATTTTAAAAACAATTGTACGGTGTGTGTCACTTCGCAACCTTCTTTTGAAAAAAAAAGGAAATTTCTTAACCCACCTCCTAACCTTCTTGGTCACCTCTGGCGAATTTACAAAAATACCCCTTGTTTCGGAAGTTCATTTCCGAAAACGAACTTTTATTGGAAAAAAAAGTGTTTTCGGAAATGCATCTCCGAAAAGGTGAATATTTTAATGAAAAATATTGGTTTCGGAGATGCTTCTCCGAAATAAAGTTGTTTTTCAGAAAATTGGTGTATTCGGAAGTGCATCTCCGAATTCACCCCCCTTGGAGTAATTCGGAAATGCACTTCCGAAATAAGGTTTGGACAGAAGAAAAATAACAAACAAGAACGATTCGCTGAACCAAAACCCTTGTTCACCTACCTTCTCCTTTTCATATTCCCGGTAATTACACTTTCTTTACTTTTACTGTTTTTTTGTTCTTACATTCCATTCACATTACTCTCATGATCATGAAACCATAATGGGAAAATACACCTAATTTAGGGTTTGTTTTGATTATTCATCCAATGTTTTTACTAAGAGGTGTAGAAATTGTTGCCCTTTTGTTAACACAGTTGTTATCATTTAAACATGTTGTAAAATATCTTGTGAGCAACAAAAACTATACATAGTTTAAATATCTTGTAAAATACCTCTAGAAATCCATACCACATTGTAACTTACCAACATAATAAACAACAACAAAAACTATACACTTAAAGTTCAAAAAACTTATTAGCAAACTATACTTACATCATAGTGGTGTAGATCCTTATCAGCCACTCGCAACTGAAAATGATTAGCACGAACTTGAATTTTCCTTCCCAATTTACCGTAACCAGGTCGGTTAGGGAACCTAACCGCCTTCTGAGACGACGGAGCCGACTCTAGAGTAGCCTTCTGTTTAACTTCGGCAGTCAGGCTCTCGATGGAAATCAGAGCCGAACTCAAGGAAGCAACCGGCGCAGCAACAGACGGAGTAACAACCGGCGCTGCAACAGATGGAACAAACGGCGCTGCAACAGGTGGACGAACAACCGGAGCTGCAACCGGAGGTGCACGGCCACCACAACCACGGCCTGATCCTGCAGCATTGACGGATGATTGTTGAGAATGTGCAGGAGATGGTTGACTCCGGCAATTTTCGGGATGGTTTCCTCGACCGCGGCGAGACATTGTGATGAAAGCGGTTACAAGAGAGAGAAAATGTGTGAGTAGAGGAAAAGAGTAAAGATCGAAAATGATTTTGGATGTGATTGGAAGAAAAATGGGTGAGAGAGCAGGCTTTTAAGTAGGAAAGTGTTACCACATTTCTTAGAAGGTAACCGTCTGAGAGTGGTAGGAAAATGTTACAACTCGTTCTACATTTACTATCATTTAAGAGACTTCCTGTTATACCCCAAAATTTGCCCACATATTTTTCAAAGAAAACTCCAATCTGAAAATTAAGGGTCTCATATAATCATGGATTTTTATTTCAACAAATATCCTAACATATGAAACACTTAGTTTTTAGAATTTTTCTTATACAGTAATTTGGCTTGCAGTTGAATTTATTCTTACGCAAACGCCAAATACTGTTTATTACTTCACACATGCTATTTATTTATTTACAGATAAATAGTACTGACACAATTGGTACAGAGTTAAATCTTTTGCAGGCGCAGAATCAGGAAACTCAGACTGTACTGGTAACAAGTAGATTATTATTATCTTTTGTTTCCCACTAATTTTTGTACTATATTCCATTATTTGCAAAAATCTTTTCAAATCTCTTTTTCAAAAATCAAATCTCTCCTTTTTCCAACACTATCTCCACTTTCTTTCAAATCTTACTTCCACTCAAATTTTCCTTTTGTACGGAATCACGCTATTCCCCAACGTCTCTATCCTTCTTTCCATTCTATAAATACCTCTCATTTTCTTCCATAAAATCTCACATCAAATTCCAATTCATCTTTCAAATTCCTATCTCATATCTATTTTCTCTTCTTCCCTAACAAGAATGGCAAAGTGGATAGAGACACTGTTTCTTACAGTCATCACCATTGCTACGGTAATCATGACTTTCTTCTGCCTGCATAGTCCTGAGGAGTGTGGACCTGCAATAGTTGCACTCCCAATCATCTACATGTTATTGTTCATAGCATGGGTCATTAATCGTCATTCTTAAAATTTGCCGTATTTCTTATTTCTTAAATGTACCGTTTATTCGTCGTACTGTTCAATATAGTATGTGATATTTGTACTGTCAGTATTAAATGTTGTACTATTTGTCATAATATTGCTTAATTACTAAGATAATATTTTGTGTGTTTTCTGCCAGCCAAATATTCCTATTTCTGTGCATTAAATGATTTTCAGGGTTATTATCGGTAATTTTGCCAGCATACCGTAAATATTAGTTATTTATTATGTCTGTGTTTTTCTAACAAGTCATGTAAATAAACTTTCATTTTTCACATAAAACAAAAACAAAAAAAACAACAAAAAAGAAAATTAACTTTGACTGTTGATTTTTCACTCTAACTGCTGCATCAATACCTGAACAGTCAGTTGACAGCCAAACTGCTGGCAGTACAATTCACGGTGTTTTGTATCATCAATCAAATCAATCTTTCACAATTCAAATTTCCAAGATTTTTGTGTTAGAAGTCTTCTGAATATCACGCGATTAGCAGAAACTCAGCACTGCACAAAAATCAGGTACGCTTAACTGTCTCCTACACAAACAGTCCCTAATCAGGGTTTTTTCTTGTTTTTACAGGAGCAACAAGTTTTTGAGAGCTCAAATGGATTTCATACACATCCATACATCTCAAAGTACCATCATACAAATTTTCAAACTTCAATTCACTCAGACGCACCGTCAGCAGCTCAAACAGTCAACAGACGACCCGTTTGACCAAAAAAGTCAACAGACAGTCAAAAATGAAATTTTTTGTCAAAGTCCATATTTTGTCAAAGGATTCATCATTTGATCATTGGATGATCATAATTCATCAAGGAAAGATCAAAAATCAACAAAACCCTAAGATTCAAAATTAGGGTTTTTACCTGAAAAAGTCAACTCAACTTTGACTGATCATAACTCTCTCATCCTTCATCCAAAAAATGCCAACCAAAGCTCATTGGGAAGGAAATTCAATTATCTTTCAAATGCCATTGATCCCATGGTCATTGGATTCACCATTTGAAAAATATGATCAAAGACATTACAGGTCATTTTCAAAATCAACAAAAAGACACTTCTTTCAAAAGGACACACAAGGAGCTTCAAAAATCATTTTGACATGAGACCAAAGACATTGGTTAGAGGACTCTTTGAGGTTTCCAAAAAGTGCAAGATCTCCTTCATATGACAAAAATTGAAGGATTTACACCTTGTTGAAGTTGGCTAAATTTTGGAAAATGCATGAAACCAACATTGTTCAAAATGGTATTTTTTCCAAATGGGGCCAAGTTTTCAGCATTCAAACATCACTTCCATGATGATATGGGCCTCCCACGACCAAGGCTAAGCCCATAACATTTTTTATCCATTTTTGCTTGATTTTTTCTTATTTTAAGATTAAATAAAAAGTAAAAATGGAAGGATAATGGATAGCTTGCAAATCAAGCATGACTCATCAAGGTGACTCATTCAAGCTCTGTCCCAAAGCAAAGTACAGCAGAGGGAGAGAAGAAAATCAAGGCATAGTAGCTTAAATGCCAAGCCACCATTGTTGAAAAAGTCAAGATTCCAAAAGAAACTCATCAATGCTTTTGGCTTAGTTTGTAAGCACTCTAATGCTTATAAATAGGCTATCTCACTTCAGCAACAAAGGGAAAAAAAAGAAAAGGGGGACGAAATAGAAGAAGAGCTTGGCCATCTTTATCATAAAATTCTCCAAAAAAATACATACACTTTGTAAATTTCAAATTCAATTCTCCAATCAATATTAATACAAACCAAGCTTTTTAATCATCTTCTCCAACATCATAGAGTAAGATTGAACGCTTAACACAGGCCCATGAGAGTCATATAAAGAATATAATGTTCTTCATGTACATATGAACTTTATTTTCGTTTTCCTACATGCAATTAATTTCAATGCAAACTAACCATTCTAATATGCTCATGAGGTCTTATATGAGTGATCTGGGCCTTAACATTAGAATTCCCACGTGAGGATAGCCATATACCATTGATACATACATATGAGTGTTCTTGCTTGAATCTCTTCGAACCCATGGCTACAGGCCTCAAATTGCAAAACTAACACCACCAATGAACTCAGGGCATCATGTTTAGTGGATCTGGGTTGCTATCTTTCATTGCTAACACGTATTTTTTTGCAGGTTCATCAGTTGCTAAAAAACTGTATGTTTTAACGTCCAAATAGGGGAGGTTAAAAACCCCCGCTATTTGAGTCTAAAAATCCCACCTCTGGAGGTTGAAGACGACCACGCGTCCAAGCGTGGTTCGTCAGCTCCAATGTTGACTTTTCAGCGCGCCTGCGTGGCCTCTTCCTTGGCTCTCATTCGCTGGTCAATCCAGCGTGGGCCCCAGACAGAAACTTTGAATTCTCCTTGAATTCAGTGTATACTACTCATCATCATATCATGTGCCTTCAGATCTGAACCACTTGATCAATCTCGCCAACTCAATCCAACGCACCAGACATGCAACCACACCATGAACCTTCATTCAAATTCCACACTGGATAAGTATCTTTTTTTTTATCTTCTATTTTATTTTAATTTCTTTGATAAATTAATTAAAAATAGTTTAAAAAATCAAAAAATTCCACAAAAAATATTTTAGACTTCTAAAAATACATATTATTTTCTGAAATAAAAAATATTTTATTTTTCTTCATAATTTCAATATTTTGCATAATTAATTAGTATATATTTATATATTTGCTTTTTAATTATTCTAACCAATCAAAAAATCATCAAAAAAATTATTCTTTAAATTAAATATTGTTTATATATTATAAACTAATGTTGTACATATTTTGAATAATTTTCTTTTTAAGTTTTAATTATTTGTATAATTATTTGCATAATTATGTTTTAATTAACTTAAATCAATTTCAAATCAATTTCAAAAAAACCCAAAAAAATTAGTTTTGTTTTAAAATCAATTGACAAATATTTTGTACATATTTTTGAACTTAATTTCTAGGTTTAAATCCATTTTCATCTTCTTTTTCATTTTAATTTAATTAATCATGCATTAATTATAATTAAAAATCAATCATAAAAAATCCAAAAACATGCCTTTTATTTTTCTTGCAATTTAAAATTCCTAGATAAATGTATAGGATGTCAAATTCATGTAAATAGGCTAGTTTACATTTCCCGCACAATCGATGTAATAGCGTAGATTTACTTTCCGCACTTTACATTTCCGCATTTTAATTTCCAGCAAATATAAACTGCGTGTATGTCAAAGATAAAACTGAACCGTTAGATCACTAACTTCAAAGATAAATATCTGAATCCAATCACAATCACACTTGCACCTCTTCAGGTAATCCTTTTTCATTCTTTCAAAATCAAAGTCAAAATTTTACTGTTTTGAGTACAAAATCGAACCTTGCTTTTATATCCGATGAAAGGATAGATTTTTAAAGGAAATAGGAAAAAGACCTTATGACTCAGGGTAGACCTCCTAGTTTGCTTGCTCAAATCAAAACAAACAAAATTCTCATACACTGCTGTTTCTTAACTTTCCAAAAAGACAATACTTTGTATACATCCAAACACGGATTATTACAAAGTTAACGTTCTTTTCAAAACATCTTTCGAAAGATAAACAAGCATTTTGTATACATCCACACACGGATCCTTACAAAATTCAAAGTACAAAAGTATTTGGGAGCCACATATGAGCAATTTCAGAGCAATCAAAAAAATGATCAATCAACAATTGAGCTAAGCAAACTTAAGAGCCCATGGATAACCATGGATACAAAGGGTGCTAACACCTTCCCTTTGTATAACCTACCCCCTTACCCAGAATTTCTTAAAGGTCTTTTTTCTGTGTCTTTTATAAACCTTTCCTTAATTGGATAAAATAAAAGGTCGGTGGCGACTCTGTGATATTTTCAGAAATGCGAAAGCATTAAGCGACATAAAAAAGGAGTCAGTTCACGTATCTCTACAGATCAGAGGTATGGCCCGGTATTAAAAAAAAAATCGGAGGTCCACAGAACTGGCGACTCTGCTGGGGAGATACTTTCAAAAAACAAAATGTTTTCAAAAGGGGTTACCTTAAGAGAATAGATCACTTCGATGTTTTCAATTGATTGACTTGATTGCTCTATTTTTCAAAGGCTTGCTTGGGTATTTTGCTTGTGTGAAAGATTCTAACCCGAATCTCGAGATACCTTAAGTATATGACATTAGACCAAGGAAACTGTACGGCATGTACCGATACGGTTGATCTGGTAGTCATCGTTAGTGTGATACTTTGGTTTATACTGATGTCCCTTGAAAACGATCAAGGAGTATATTAGGCTTCCGAAGTGTCATTAAACACTAATTTGTCTTAGAACCTTTTAGTTGAACTTGACTTGTGGCCTTTTAAGTGGCTAGCTTTGAAATTGATCGAAGTTAGTTATCCTCGAGGAATA
This sequence comes from Vicia villosa, assembly GCF_029867415.1. Classification (NCBI taxonomy): domain Eukaryota; kingdom Viridiplantae; phylum Streptophyta; class Magnoliopsida; order Fabales; family Fabaceae; genus Vicia; species Vicia villosa. The sequence goes on along the minus strand of NC_081181.1, from coordinate 229,059,413 downwards.
TTTTGATCGGCCGCTCGAGCGCCGTATTGAGATGTTACTTCCAAGGATCATAGAACCCAAATCCAATTCTAGGACAGGTTTTAACCAACTCAACTTCAGTGGGGAGGGTATCACCTATCAGCTCCATACAAGCCTTTAAACCTAAGGCTATTGTTTGATTTGTTTTTGTGTGCCACATGTTTGCATCATAAGCATATCATTTTTGCACCAAACACTTCAAGGATCAAAGAGTTTACCTTTGTTTTTGCAGGTAATGGCTCCCGCCACCAAAGATTACATCCGAATCAACATCTCAACGGTACCGTCTGAACTAAAAGACTTGGTGTCAGAATTCCCCAGGAATGTTCAATTCACTGAAAAGCATGGTCACCTACTCCATTTGGTTATCTCAAAATTTGAAGAAGACATGATACGGGTCCTGTTCCAGTTCTTCGACCCTGAACATCATTGCTTTACCTTTCATGATTACCAGTTGGTACCCACTTTGGAAGAATTCTCTGAACTAATTGGATTGCCTGTTCGAAATCAATTACCTTTCACTGGTTTAGAAAGGATTCCAAAACCTGAAGTCATTGCTGCTGCTTTACATCTGCGGAAATCAGAAATCGAGTCCAATTGGGAAACAAAGAGTGGAGTTAAGGGTTTACTTGCCAAATTCTTATTGGAAAAGGCTCGACTACTGCTAGAAAACAAAAGTTATCCAGCTTTTGAGGAAGTTATGGCACTGTTGATCTATGGGTTGGTTTTATTCCCAAATCCCGACCAGTTCATAAGTGTACACATCATCAACCTTTTCCTAATCCGTAACCCGGTACCAACATTGCTGGGAGACATTCTACATTCTCTACACACTCGTACCATGAAGAAACGAGGAACTCTCATGTGCTGTATACCACTACTGGCTAGGTGGTTTACATTTCATCTTCCCCGATCAGTGTTGAGAAATGAACAAAGAATGCATTGGTCTCGCAGGATTATGTCTTTGTCTCATTCAGATATCCGGTGGAACAACTTCTTTCAAAGAGACATTACTATCATTGATCATTGTGGAGAATACCCTAATGTGCCACTCCTTGGCATCAAAGGAGGTATCACTTACAATCCCTCTTTAGCTCTACGCCAATTCGGATATGCAAGGAGCAACGGTCCTCATGACATGATTATCCATGGCATTGTGTTTGATTACGAGAATGATTCTCATAGACACCGACGAAGGTTCATACATGCATGGGGCAGTGTCTATAGAATAGAAAGCAAAACTCTGGGGCAATGGAATTCTATTCCTATGGAACCCTACCTCAGATGGGTCCGCATTCATGCTCAGAAACTCCTTATGCCATATCCTGCTGTTCTACCTGTGACTATTGAACCAGAGGTCGAAGGATATGAACCTCAAGTTATTCTACACCCGGACATGCCAACTGACCTAGAAGAGTTGCAAAAATCTTGGGTTCAACTCAAAGAGGAAAGAGACACCTTCAAATCATACTGTCAAGACTATGAGAGAAGGATATTGGAGCTCACCGGAAAGCTTCAAGAAGAACAGCAGATCAACACATTCCTGGGGGCAAAGAGAAAGCGTCCACGGGAGACCTGAAGGATCATTTATTTTATTTCTGTCTTGTAAGCCCAAATGAGGCAAAGAAAAAAAAGAAGCAAAGAAAAAAGAGGAAAAAAAAGAGAAATAAATTGATTAACTAACGTTTGTTTCTTCTTTAACAAATCTAAACTCTAAGATCCTTGAAACATTGCACACACATTTCACTTCATGCATTGCATATACATTTCATATACATTGCACATACATTTCATACATTGCATACACATGGCATCCAGTCATACACATTTCATAACAGGTTCACATGACGGATTTCTCATCTTCTCGCTGTTTATTTCAGTCAGAAGAGATAGAATCTGAAATGAGCATTAAGAACCTCGAAGCACAGAATGCCCAAGTTCAAGTGGCAATTCTGGAACTGGCAAAGGGGCAGCAAGAACTGAAAGCCCTGATAATCAAGAAGAAAAAGAAGCCCAAAGGATCTGTAGGTGTGAGTCACCTGAGAAGAAAGATCAAAATTCCAGTCAAAAAGTTCACAAAGCCACCGATCCCTGAAACAGTCGGTGATGATGAACAAGAAGACAATCAAAGCAACCAGGGTTCTGCTAAACCCTCTCTCTCTTCAAATGAAGAAAATGATCATTCTGGGGACGAACCGGATGATGAAAAATACCAACAGCTGGAAGACCGTATGAAAGCTATGGAGATACAAAAAATACCTGGCCTAGATTTCAATGATCTGGGGCTCATCTCGGATGTTGTTATCCCTCCAAAATTCAAAGTTCCTGTCTTTGCAAAATATGATGGAGTTTCTTGCCCGAAACTACATCTGAGATCCTATGTGAGGAAGATACAACCTCATACAACAGATAACAAGTTATGGATTCACTTCTTCCAAGAAAGTCTGTCGGGTACACAACTCGAGTGGTACTATCAGCTGGAAAATACCAAGGTTCATACTTGGGAAGAATTAGCTTCTGCTTTTTACAAACAGTACCAATACAATGCTGATCTTGCACCAACCCGTACTCAACTAAGGGGCATGTCTATGGGACCAAAAGAAAGTTTCAAAGGATATGCACAAAAGTGGAGAGATATGGCTGGAAGGGTTCAACCACCCTTATCTGATCGCGAACTAGTTGACATGTTCATGGGCACTTTAACTGGCCCTTTCTATAGCCATTTGCTGGGAAGTTCATCATCAGGTTTCACTGACCTGATACTGACCGGAGAACGTGTCGAAAGTGGCATTCAAAATGGAAAAATTCAGATAGGTTCCACCTCTGGTACTACAAAAAGGCCCATCAGTGGGAGAAATGAGGTCAATGCAACTCAAATTCAAAAAAATCGCAAAAGTGAGCAGCATCAATCTGTAGGGGCAGTTCTGATCTCCGCATCTGCACCTCAAAAAGATCAACAGCCAAAATATACGCATCGACCAGATGCACCAAGAAGAAATTTCACTAAAATCAACATGCCAATCTCTCAGGCATTGCAGCACTTGCTAAAAGCAGATCTGATCACCTTAAGAGGTCCTCCAAAGAATGTCAACACTTC